>NC_138769.1:520283185-520313185 GCF_965119305.1 Pelophylax lessonae | reverse complement strand
CTGGAAGTGAGAAAAAATCTTTCACTGCAATGTATAAATTAAAAAATATATTAGAATAGGGGAAGCCTAGAACCCTTGATAGCTTTTTACTGTATTTATATTCAATCATTTCCCTTTGGGATCAAAAATTTCCCTTTGGGGTTATTAAAGTATTCTGTTGCTGGTTTCCCTTACCTACTGTCTGACTAAATTGTTGTCATCGGGACATTAGGTAAAGGGAAATTTTGCTAACACAGCCGTACATACCATTAAAGCCCAACAGGGGTTCTGATCCTTCCCTTACACTTTCCAAAACAAAAAATAAAAGGTTTAGCTGGTCTTCCCTGAGTTGCAATAAGGTATCAACGGGAATAAATGGAAAAATCAGACCTTCCTATAGCAGTTAATCATACCCACCCCTTCTTACTATTATTTAAGTATGGGGGACTGAAAAGGATATGATTTGTTGGTGACTATGCACACTGAGACAATTCTGTCAGACATGTTGGTAAAATCAGGGACGTTGAATTTATATTGTATAACATTAGCTCCAACCTGCAGAACAATACAGTACAGGCAGAGTGATCTCATATAGATCACTGGGGATCACCTAATACATTGTCTGAAGGAGGAAATGTCATGAAATGCATTTCCCTACATCAACTAATGTGCTTTAAAAGTCATTCAAAAGCTGTTTCACAACAGGATTTTATCTGGTTGGCTGTAAAGCACATTTCAATTTATATCAACACTGCAACAGCAGTTAAAATCCAATTAATCTACATAAAAGCATAGCAAATGCTCCAAAGCATAATACATTTCAACCACATGTATCTTGATTTTGGGAGAAAGTGCATGATAGGTGAGCTGGTCTTTGTTTTTGTTACTTGGCTGTATAGAAAGACACTTTTTTTTATTCTTTTAAGTATATGAAATACTATCCTAAATACTAACCGCAAATATGACATTCAAACCTGTCAAATTAAAAATAATTAATTTGTTGGGTATGTAATTATATATCTCACATGAAATATATGCAAATTAACTGGTATTAAATAGCAAAAGGTAACAATGTTGATTGTGCTGAAGATGCATAGAGATTTTAATATGAAACTGAATTTTAAAAAAATGCTCTTAATTATTAATTGCACATCATTTGTAACAGTTTTCTTTGAGTTGTGTTGGCCCTGGATCAGGCCTCCTATAGCTTTCATATGTATTCCTTTGCCTACTCAATCCAATGCAGTTTTAATACATAGGAAAACAAATATGTTAATCATTCATACTTGTAGATCACAGTTCACTAAGGATTTATGAAGTTAATGAAAACACTTCAATAAACAGAGCAATCCATAGAGCAAGATACACTTCATGCAAGCACATGTAACATCTTGTGCTGGTGCGGGATCATACCAGTCATGCTGGGCATTTTCATTACAACATAAACCTTGGAGACTGTGGGGGGCTTGTCACTAGCATGTTTGATAAAGTACAAAAAAGAAGTTAATTTGCCAAAATGCATTGCCTTGTAAAACTGATATGTAGAGCCATTAACAAATATAATGGGCCAAATTAAAACTGAAAAAAGGCAAGACAATTAAAAAAGAAAAGGGAGCCATTAATAAAAAAAAGCCAAAAGAACTTAGAAATGTTTACCCATCCAAGTCTGTATAAAAACAGAACAACTAAAATCATTACTCAACTTATTACAAAATACGTACAAAAATGTGACAAGTAGTAATAACATTTAATACACCATAGCTAAGGTTTATTGAGTTGCATTTATTTGGCTTAGTTCAAGTGTAACAGGAAACCATCAGCCAGATAGTCTTTTATTTAACTAGACATATCGATAATTGTTTATGAAAAAAATGAATTAAAAAGTGCAAAAGGAAAAGTGCTAAGTGTAAAGCATAGTATATAACAGTATATCATTTTGCTTTACCTAAAACCTAGTTAAATCCACCTCCCGGGTGCACCCACTCCCTGTTGTGAAGCTTCCCAGCAGTATTTAAAGCTTTTTATATACTTACTGGTCAAAGATTATTTTAAGCCAGTCATGTGAGGTTCATGGACCTCTTCCACTTTGTTCTTCTCCCAGTGGTGAGCAGTCCATGATGATGCAGGAAGTGGTACTGATGTGACAGCATCAACATGGTTTAGCATCAAAATGCTGTGCGGGTCCATGCCACCCTACAGTGGTATGATGGAAAAGTGGTATTGCGGAGGACTGCTCAAAGTAGAAGGTGAGTATTGCAGCCACAGTTACTTAAAAAAAATAAAACACCTTCAGAGGCCTTAAAAAGATATCATAGAATTAAGCTTTCAATCAAACCACCACAAGACAGCTTAAGCAAACTAAAATCATCACTTTGCAACTTGCATTGTTTTATTGCAATATTTTGCAGGTCTATAATTGTACACTTGCAGTTAGGGAAACGTGTGTTAGGTATCAGTGGATGGTTCATTCAATTTCAATGGCCCCTTAAAGACTCTGAAAAGACACATGTTATGCTTTCATTCAAAGGTATGCTTAAGTGACTGTAATAATTATTAAACAAAGAGCCCAACAGGACAATCAGCAAATAAATTCAAATGGGTTTCCATTATTTCTTCATTACTAACAACATTCATAAAGTCAAACTGATTTGACATTATTTATCCACTTTAAACCCTTCTTATTTCCCCAGGTAAATGGCTGATATTTTCGCTTTTTTTTTTTTTTTTGTAAATCTTTTTATTAAATTTTATAACCAACAAAACATACAAAAAAAAAAAAATTCAAAAGAACAATCACATTATCGACATGATCAAAGAATCTACTCTCTAATAAGAAGAAAATAAGAAGAAGAGAGAGGAAAGGAAAAAAAAAAGAGGGAAAAAATTTCTCACGATTTCTTAACAACCTAGCATGGGCTGGTCGATTTAAATGATATTCACTAATACAGAAGACTATTCTCGTCTGTGTCCTGAGATATTGACGCGTCACCATTATGGATATGGATATAAAGCCTAAATATAGGCAAAGGCTAAATTAAAGAAGAGAATGATGATCGGGTCTGCAGGGTATTTATTTTTAATTTACTCAAAGTTTGTGCTACTTCTGCCCTTAAATACCTGTCTGTATATCTGAAGGGCTTCATAAAGTGTTGGATATCCACATCCGTAAGTTCATGCTCTATAAAAGATTGCCATTTATCAAAAAACCTTTTTGTGGAGATATAATGTTGTAGAACTGTGTCCATACGTTCCTTATACAATAAAGACCTCAGCTCCATTTTAAGAGCAGATAGAGTAGGAGGACTAGGTTGAATCCAAGATTTTAAGATAATCCTCTTGGCTGCCAAGAAGCACAGATGTGCCCACGAGGGGACAGTGACCAATGGGCTCGCCTGAGCAAGAGGATCCGACAAAATGATTCCAAATAGCATAAGGTGTGGCGACTTCCATAGACGAGTGTTCATTACTGTATTGGCATAATGGACCACCCTGTCCCAAAATGGAATCATTCTGGGGCAGAGCCAAAATCTATGGGCCAATGTGGGCTTTATTGACATACAAAGAGGGCATACTGCTTTAGTTCTATTATCCCTAGTGAAGAGGGCTGGAATATAGGCTTTATGGATAAGTTTAAATTGAGTCTCTCTCCATAGCTCATTCACAGTGAGTGTCCTAACATACCTATAGCCCTGTAGAATATGATGGGAAAGTTCTAGTCCGGGAAAGTCTGTATACCATTTATCAAAAAGTCTATCTGTAAAGGGAGGGAGCAGCTCACCTATTCAGATATTGAATAAGACCGTTGTTGCACTAAAGTGTCCATCACTGTATGTTGAAAGCTCTCTGACAGACTTGGTGCGCATGAAAATATGTATGAAGTTGCTTGATAATAGGCCAGAAAGTGTGATTTAGGAAGATCATATTCTGCGACAAGGGCAAGAAAAGGTTTAAAGGTCCCGCTTTCCATTTGGGTTAAAGAGTACGCCTTCACCAAACCCTTAGATTTCCAATGTTCAAAAGCTGATTGGTCCCTTGCCTGAGGGAACATTGGATTTCCCACCAACGGAAGATGTTTTGAAATACCAAGTGGTAAATGTAATTTCTTATGTATTTCTCTCCAGGCTATGAAGGTGTCCCTTAGCAGTGCGTGTTGTTGTATACTTTTTGGTAAAGATGGAAATTTACTATGCAGAATGCCCGCCAAACTCAGAGGGTGAGCTATTTGTTCCTCCAGAGTGTTATTGGTATAGCGATTTCCTTCCGCGAGCCAGTCCAAACCATACCTCAATAATCGTGCAAGGTTATACAGTCTGACATCTGGAAGACCAGCCCCCCCTGTGTTCTACACACAATATATATATTTATATATACATATATGTGTATATATATATATATATATATATATATATTGTGACAGGAAGTCAGGTAAATCTGTGGGTGTTGTCACAGACGGGAGATAAATTTCTGTACTTGGTAATGAGTAAGCGACATCTCTAGTCGTGAAACGCGTCTACCTCTTTTGTCCTGCACTCACAGTGTGATGTTTTAAAGCTTTGCCTATTTTTTGATGTGGAATAAACATACTCCAGTTTGATTTACATCGGAGTGCGGTCATCTCTTCTTGTTTCATACATTTCTGCCTTGTTTAGACAATTCACCAATTACTATCAGGTGTCGGCTGCAGAGATAGCCAGAATGGTTTAAGGACGTTGGAAAACTTCAGCTATTCAGAATGAGGCAATTAAGGCCTCTATACGTTATCCAGAGGATGACTACTAATTGCTGCATCCTGAGGCTTTGTGCGTTAAGGAGAGCAGTGAGCTGAGAGACTCCTGAAGGTGAGGTGGTGTTGACTTTTTCTGTGTGAAAAGAAAACAAATAGACTATTGGTCTTCTGCTGTATGACCAGCAGTGTCTGCCCAGCAGTAGGTTGGGACAGACACCATAGGTAGGTTCCTGTGTTGTGAAGGTAGACGCCCCAAGTGGCCAGGGTTTATTTTATGTTTGTTTGATTTATGCTGTTTGGATGCTTGCACTTGTTTCCAGCAAATTGGAAGAATAAACCATAGACCGTTGTTTTCAACCACTCCTCGGCTGTCTCTCTGTGTAATGAACCCACCCAAGGGGTCACCCACACCCGCTACCGAGCCAACCCCTTACAATATATATATATATATATATATATATATATATATATATACATATTCATTCAAATGAAAATGGCTGAGAAACATATATTTCTGTTGCATTGTGGGTGTTTGGGAGGGTCTCCTGATGTGTTTTGCAAAAAAAACGCCTCTGAGCGCAAACACCACTAAACGCGTCCAAACGCGGCATGCAAATGCGACACAAAGGGAGTTTTTAAACGTCGTTCTGTAGCTGTCAAGTTCCAGCGTTCAAAGGACTTTTACAAACATCCCGTGTACATGTAGCCTTATAGGCAAGGAATTTTCAATAAAAGGAAATAGGATACAGGGCACCTCTATGGGGAACCTGTACTAATTAAAACATATTTAAAAAATTAACATAAAAGTGAAGTCAGCACCTTAAAATAAAATACTTAATCAGCAGCTTGCAAACAATGTGAATATACAAACATAAAAAAACATGTTAAAAAATAGGTTGCAGCGCTAAAACATAAAATTAGTGAACATATAGTGCATATGATCAAAATTAATGAACTCAGTCCATAAAACTCCAAAAAAAAGTCCATATGGATAATCAGTGCCAGTGTAAACAAGATCAATCCTCCACCAGTGGTCCTTCACCCAAAAACAGAAATGGGCACTCACCAGACCATGTTGCTGTCTCATTAGGACAGCTAATTCGTTTTTGTATATTATACAGCAGGTCTTGAAACCAGAAAGCAAATCAGAAGAGAGGATGACACCGGAGAAAATTCCTTCAAGTACTCCAACCAGCAGGAAGTTATATCAATAGATATGCAAGGGAGAAAATGCTTTCCATAGTGTAGCATTTATTAAAAGACAACTAAAAACAAGAAAAAGCCAAACACAAAGGTTCAATCTTCAGAACATCACTTACATGAAAAGCCACCAGAACCCACAATAGCACTGGTGGCTAGGACCTCTGGCATGTAATACTGCTGTGGGGAACAAACGTAGTTATGGCAGTCATTTTTTCTTGTTGGTACGCTTGTGATGAACCACTTACCAATCCAGAGTGATCTGGCAGATGGTGTCCTCAGGAGGACAGGGTCCGGAGTCGGTAGGAGTCTGGTAGTCTACTGGAACTATTCCCAATTCTCTTAGTCGGAGACCATTATCCATGGACGTAACAAGATGGGTGGAGCCGTTATGGGTGATACTCAGTTTCGCAGGATATATCCATTTAAACGCAATCTTGTGATTGCGAAGGGCATTGGTGATGGTGGATAAATCCCTTCTTTGCTGCAGTCTGCATTTGGAATAGTCTGGCAGAAGTTGCACGTTTGCGGCATGTGGTGGAATGTTTTCGCCTTTCCGAAAAGTTTCAAGTATGCGTTCCTTTACTTGATAAAAATGAACTCTAAGTATTATGTCCATAGGAACTTCCGCCAGCAGGAAGGAAGGTTTAGGAACACAGTGAATTCTGTCCACTGTAAGGTCTGCCGGTGTCAGGGACGGGATCAATTCTTTAAAGAGGGAGTGAGCGTAGTGCGGTAGTTGTTGCGCCGTGACAGTTTCAGGGACTCCTCTAATATTGATGTTATTCCTGCGTGAGTCGTCTTCAAGGTCCACACATTTGGTTTTAATTTGAGACATTTTTGTGGGTGTTATGGGAGTCCACTAGTGCATTAAATGAGATAGCAACTTCTCTTACTTTATTTTCTTTGGAATGGACTCTTTGTCCTAAGTCATGAACTTCAGCTTTGCACTGTTGTATGGTCGCAGCTTGCAGCGAATCTCGCAGGGATAGTAACATATCTTTCAGTGTCACATCCGATATGGGTTGGCCTGTTATGGGGAAGTGGGCTATGGGGTCATTGTAAGGGTTAACAAAATTCATGTGTACCTGCAAGGTGAGAAACGGGCATCCATTCCTGCCATCAGCGCTGTTTCTGCAGTCGTACCGCCCGCCTCCAGAGGAGGAGGAGGTGGCGGCGAAAAGTATCTCCCATCGCCATTTTGTTGTAGACATGACAGGAAAGTACACGGGGAGTTTTTTAACTGTGCGTGGCTCCAGGCGGCTCCTTGGCATAGCAGGGTGTAGAGGGACCTTTCCGCCGTTTGGTAGGGTGGATGTGGGCGTAATAGAGGCCAGAGGCTCATGGATGGGATAGATCTCCCTGGGCACAGAGGGGGGCTCATCTAAATAGTCGGCATCTTAGTGCGCGGTCGCCATGCCCCCCCCTACAAGTAATTCTAATTAGACTTCCATGAACTTTCTTCCTGACTTACAAATGCATGTACAAATGCATGTACATACAATGGATTAAGGTCTGGAGACTGGCTAGGCCACTCCAGAACCTTGAGATGCTTCTTACAGAGCTAATCCTTAGTTGCCCTGGCTGTGTGTTTCGGGGCGTTGTCATGCTGGAATACCCAGCCACGACCCATCTTCAATGCTCTTACTGAGGGAAGGAAGTTGTTTGGCCAAGATCTCGCGATACATGGCCCCATCAATACGGTACAGTCGTCCTGTCCCCTTTGTAGAAAAGCATCCCCAAAGAATGATGTTTCCACCTACATGCTTCACGGTTGGGATGGTGTTCGTGGGGTTGTACTCATCCTTCTTCTTCCTCCAAACAGGGCGAGTGGAGTTTAGACCAAAAAGCTCTAATTTTGTTTCACCACATGACCTTCTCCTATTCCTCCTTTGGATCAGCCAGATGGTCATTGGCAAACTTCAGATGGGCCTGGACATGTGCTGGCTTGAGCAGGGGGACATTGCCTGCGCTGCAGGATTTTAATCCATGACGGCGTAGTGTGTTACTAATGGTTTTCTTTGAGACTGCGGTCCCAGATCTCTTCAGTTCATTGACCAGGTCCTGCCGTGTAGTTCTGGGCAGATCCCTCACCTTCCTCATGATCATTGATGCCCCACAAGGTGAGATCCTGCATGGAGCCCAAGACCGAGGGAGATTGACCGTCATCTTGAAATTCTTCCATTTTCTAATAATTGCGCCAACAGTTGTTGCCTTCTCACCAAGCTGCTTTCCTATTGTCCTGTAGCCCATCCCAGCCTTGTGCAGGTCTACAATTTTATCCCTGATGTCCTTACACAGCTACCTGGTCTTGGCCATTGTGGAGAGGCTGGAGTCTGTTTAAATGAGTGTGTGGACAGGTGTCTTTTATACAGGTAACGAGTTCAAATAGGTGCAGTTAATACAGGTAATGTGTGCAGAACAGGAGGGCTTCTTAAAGAAAAAATAACAAATCTGTGAGAGCCGGAATTCTTTCTGGTTGGTAGGTGATCAAATAATACTTATGTCATGCAATAAAAGGCAAATTAATTATTTAAAAATCACACAATTGAAGAGTACCTATGATAAAAATTTCAGACCTCCACATGCTTTGTAAGTAGGAAAACCTGCAAAATTGGCAGTGTATCAAGTGCTTGTTCTCCCCACTGTATATGTGTGTATATATATATATATATATATATATATATATATATATATATATATATATATATATATATATATATATATGCACACACAGGTAGGTACATCTCATAAAATTAGGATATCATCAAAAAGTTAATTTTTTTCAGTAATTGAATTAAAAAATTGGAACTCATATATTTTATATAGATGCATTACACAAAAAGTGATATATTTCACACATTTCTTTCTTTTCATTTTGATGATTATGGCTTACGGCCATTTGTAATACAGAAAAGTTGGCTTACTGAAAAGCATGTCCATGTACAGTATAGTAATATTCTTGGTCTGGGCTCCTTCTGCATGAATTACTGCATTAATGTGGTGTGGCTCTGCTGAGGTGTTATGGAAGCGCAGGTTAACTTTGATAGCAGTATTTAGCTCATCTGCATTGTTGGATCTGGTGTCTCTCATCTTCCTCTCGACAATACTCCACAGATTCTCTATGAGGTTTAGGTCAGGTGAGTTTGCTGGCCAATCAAGCACAGTGATACCATGATCATTAACCATTTCCATACCAGGCCTAGTCTGGCATTCCTCCCTACATGTAAAAATCATAATTTTTTTGCTAGAAAATTACTCAGAACCCCCAAACATTATTTATGCTTTTTAAGCAGAGAGCCCAAGGAATAAAATGGCAGTTGTCACACTGTATTTGTGCGGAAATTTTTAAACCCATTTTTTTGGGAAAAAAAACTTTCATGAATTAAAAAAAAAAAAACACCTAAGTTAGCCCAATTTTTTACATAATGTGAAAGATGATGTTACACTAAGTAAAAAGATACCTAACATTTAACGCTTTAAAATTGCACACACTTGTGGAATGGCCTCAAACTTTGGTACCTAAAAATCTCCATGGGCGACAATTTTAAATTTTTTACAGGTTACTAGTTTGGAGTTACAGAGGACATCTTGGGCTAGAACTGTTACTCTCGATCTAACGTTTAAGGGGATACCTCACATGTGTGGTTTGAACGTGGTTTACATAAGTGGGTGTGACATACATTTGCGTTTGCTTTTGTGTGCGAGCACGCAGGGACAGGGGCGCTTTAAATTTATTTATTTATTTTTAATTTTTTAATTTTTACACTTTCCCTTTCATTTTTTTTTTTAATCACTTTTTTTTTTTTCTATTACAAGGAATGTAAGGATCCATTGTAATAGGAATAGGGCCTGACAGGTCCTCTTTTTGGAGAGATGTAGGCTCTATAAGACCTCTTATCTCTCCTCTAGGCTGGAAAACCTGAGATTTTAAAAGAAAATGATTTCGACCTTTCCAGCCAAGCACACGGCAGTGTTTTCATCTGCCAGGCCGGACCTGACAACATAACATTGTACCTCAGCCTCCGAAGGTCATAGAGACTGCCGGGGACCCTCTGGTCTTCAGTATTCTTTATGGCAAACTTTCCCCGCTGGTGGATTCCTTCTCTGGTTCGCCGATCGCGCAGGTGAGCCTTTAGAAGCATCAGAGGGCAGCAGGAGGGGGTGGACACCCCCCCCCCCCAGCTGAACAGCTGCTATGATTGTTCCTATGGTGCAGGGAATCACTGGCAGAAAATAGTGATATCTGAATGATGCCTGTAGCTGCAGGCATTATTCAAATATCTCCACTCAAAGTCTAGGATGTCATATGACAGCCTTGGGCGGTAAGTGGTTAAAACCAGGTATTGGTACTTTTGGAAGTGTGGTCAGGTGCCAAGTCCTGCTGGAAAATGAAATCAGCATCTCCATGAAGCTGGTCAGCAGAGGGAAGCAGGAAGTGCTCTAGAATTTCCTAGTAGAGGGCTGTGCAGACTTTGGACTTGATAAGAACACAGTAGACCAATACCAACAGATGACATGGCTCCCCAAATCATCACTGACTGTGGAAACCTCACACTGGCCCTCATGCAACTTGGATTCTGTGCCTCTCCACTCTTTCTCCAGACTCTGGGACCTTGATTTTCAAATCAAATGCAACATTTTCCACAGTCTGTGATGATTGTAACATCAGAAATTCCACAGGCTGAGCGCCTCCATGCCACGCCGCATTGATGCAGTAATTCCTGTGAATAGACCCCTGACCAAGTATTGAGTGCATACTATACTGTGCATGGACATACTGCACTTTTCTTTAAGCCAACGTTTCTGTATTATTTTTTTTTTTTTGTTTTTATTGGCCTTATTTAATATTCAAATTTTCTGAGCTGTAAGCCATAATCATCAAAATGAAAAGAAAGACATGCTTGAAATATATCACTCTGTGTGTGGCACATCTATAGTATATAAAATTTCAGTTTCACTCTTTGAACTTATTTAGTAAAATAAATTAACTTTTTGATGATTTTCTAATTTTATGAGATGCACCTGTATATATACTGTATATGTTTGTGTGTGTGTGTGTGTGTGTGTGTGTGTGTATTTTTTTTCCTCCTATTGGTTGAACTAGATGGACTTTTAAACCAGACTTACTATGTAACTATGTAAAACAATCAATGACAAATGGCTACTAGTCCAGTTGTATACCTAGAGGTACCCATAGGAAAGACCCACATTACTGGCCTTTCTAAGCCATCTGACCGAAGTTTGAATGCAAGGAAGTGCAATATTGGTATTTCCTAACCATGGTAGCCAAAATGTTCAAACTGGTAATGGGTTTGGTTTACTTTAAACCCATGCTCGAACCTAACCCAAACCTTCTCTCTTTTGGTTGCTAGTTTATTTTCATATTTGAGTGTTTCTGATTTTATTGGAACTGAAAATGTATAAGACTATTTCCATAGGCAGGAGTTGTTGCCTTTTTTTACACTTAACTTTATAATGAGGAAAATATCTGTTTGGAAGGGTATGAATAGACATACAATATGCCCAAAGAAAATGTATACTGTATATCTCTGGAGATTATTATGAAATATGTGCAAATAAACTGAAATGTCGATGCCAGAAGAAATTGCATGTGCTTACATTAAAAAGATTGAACAAATAAGTTAAAGCGATTGTAAAGTCTTGTTTTTTTTTTTTAAACAAACATGTTATACTTACCTGCTCTATGCAGTGGTTTTTCACAGAGCAGCCTGGATCCTCTTCTTCTCGGGTCCCTCGTTCCTGCTCTGGGCCCCTGCCTCCTATTGAGTGCCCCCACAGCAAGCAGCTTGCTATGGGGGCACTCAAACCAAGCTGCAGCTCTGTGTGTCCATTCAGATACACGGAGCTGTTTTTCTGCCCTGCTCCCCCTCTCTCCTGATTGGCTTACTGACTTTGATTGACAGTAGTGGGAGCCAGTGGCGTGCTGGCTATTTCTCAGCCAATCAGGAGGGAGAGTCCCAGGATGGTCGAGGGACTCGTTGACATTGCTGGACAGAGAGGGGGCACAAGTAAGTATTACAATGCATTTAGATAATGCCTCCTGACTTTACAACGCCCTTAACCACTTAAGCCCCGGAAGATTTTACCCCCTTCCTGACCAGGGGGTATTTTGCGATTCGGCACTGCGTGACTTTAACGGACAATTGCGTGGTCGTGCGACACTGTACCTAAAATTTGACGTCCTTTTTTTCCCACAAACAGAGCTTTCTTTTGGTGGTATTTGATCACCTGTGCGATTTTTTGATCACGCGCTATAAACAAAAAAAGAGCGTCAATTTTGCAAAAATAACAATATTTTTCACATTTTTTTATATGAAATTCCCCCCAAAAAAAAAGTAAAAATCAAAATTTTTTAAAATTTTCGGCCAATTTGTTTTATGCTACATATGTTTGGTAAAAAAAATCGCAAAAAGCGTATTTTGATTGGTTTGCGCAAAAGTTATCGCGTTTACTAACAAAGGGAAAGATTTTTGTCATTTTTGTTATTTTTTTTTTAACGCGTAATGGCGGCGATCTGCTTTTTTTTTGCGGTACTGCGACATTGGGGCGGACAGATCGGACCCTTGACTGACATTTGTGACACTTTTGGGGTTACCAGTGACATTTCTACAGTAATCAGTGCTATACATATGCACTGTTACTGTAAAAATACACTGGTTGTGAAGGGGTTAACTTTATTTGGGAGGGAGGGGCTGTGTGTATCCCTAGGGGCGTGCTTTCTACTGTGATTGGCTGTGGCTTGAGCTGTAAGGACACTGATCAACGGATCTACATACTAGATCCGTTTGATCAGTGTCTTTACAGCGAGGAGAATGACAGGTGGCTTGTTTACACAAGCTGCCTGACATTCTCCCTCTCCCCCGCCGATCGCCGAGTGACCGGCGGACATCGGGTCCGCTGGTCACACGCGCGGGGGGGGTCCGTGACCACGCGGGAGCGCGCCTCCGGGGGCGCGCGCTCGCTCCCTAGACCCTCACAAGCTAGTGACGTAGCCCTACGTCACTTTGCCTGTGAGGGGCTGACTGCTGACGTAGATCGGCGTTAGGCAGTCGGCAAGTGGTTAATATTGTATCATTAATATAAACAATAATGGTACAGTATTAAAGGAGTTGTAAAGTCAGGAAGGTTTCTTTTATCCTATGCTCTATTCTAGAACAAAATCATGTTTAACATTTTTAAAACACTTTAAAAGAAGAACAGGATTTTTATACTGTATATCTTACCCAGGAAAAAAATAATTCTTGACATTTATGTGTTTTTATGTGTTATATATCTCAAGGTGAAATAAAATGTATAGACCTGTTGTGTCTCTTGTGATGTCAACTAACAACCTCTGCTTGCGTTCTTGCATAATATTTCTTCATTCTGTTTTAAATTTGTGACAGATCAACCATGTATGTGACATTTAACAAAAAAAACCTGTAACATTGTTATTCAATTGGCATGTCCTATACAGTGGTGCCAGCATAGACTATTCACTTAAAGTGTAGCTAAAGGAAAACTTTTTTTGTCTGTGCCCCCATTAAGGAGATTCACCCTTTCAATGTGTCTTTTTTACCATTTTCATTAAAAGTTAAAGTAAAAGAAAATCCCAAATTTTGGGCTGTCCACAAAAAAGTAATAGAGGGGAAATCTTCCAATGGGAAAACTAGTTTGGTGACCTGGGGGTCCCCAAGAAATTCCCCTAATTTACAGGGATTTTCTCTCACTTCCTGTTTGGCTATTGGACAGGAAGTAAAGAGAGGTGGTGAAAAATAAATGTGACAAAGATTATAACCCTCCCTTGCTCTATCCAAAATGAAAAAAAGAAAAATGGCCATAGTTCTACTGTAACTTACTAAATGAAGTAACGTGTTTTTTTTGTAGTAGATTGGGTATTCAAGGTGAACAGAGATTTACTTTAGTCACTTACTTAACAAATCAATCTCCACTTCATTAGTAAAATAACGAAATGTTCACCTTAGTAAAAAGAGCAAATAGGGGCAGCTTCCTTAAATCCACCACTTAAGGCAACCCAAAATCATTATTTCTAAATAATTCAAAACATTTTGTCAATGTTGTATACAGTAGGGAATTATTAAACCTTCTGTCAGTTTTTTTTTTTACCATCTGTTTTCCATTGGGGAGTTTCTTCTTCACTTCCAGTCCTGTAGATACAAGAGGAAATTTTTCCAAAGTGACAGCTGTCACCACAACAACTAGCCCGCTAGAAGATTTTTTTGTCTACTTCTGTTAAGTTGACAATCACAGACCGCCCACCACGTATTTACGTTGGTACTTTGACGTGAAGTACCGGGGTTATGGCAGCAGATAACTGCCATAACCCTGGTATTTTTTAAACAACGGGCGCTTTAACATAAGGGCGGTCCTAGCGGTGGATTCGCTGCAGGATCATCCTTATAGGTGGTAGGAGAGGTGTCACCCCCCCCCCCTGCTTCCCGGTCGTTTTTCCCACTTACTGGACCCGCCTGTAGTAGAGAAAACACCGCCATACACCCTTCTCCCCCCGGATTCCGGATTACTACAGAGACATTTTGACACATACACTTTGGGCATCCCACTCTACTAGCGAAACCCCCCCTCTCCTCCCCCCCATGAGGTATACCAAATACAATGGCTGACTGAATACGATCAACACCACTACGATGTGCACCGTCCCCCTTTTTGGGGGGACCTGAAGTGCCTTGATCCAAAACAGTAACTAGCCATTATATCCACTTGGGATTTGGGTCTGGCTTACCAGAATACTGCCCAGGACTTCGAAAGGTAGGCACTGGCTATGTAGCTTACAAATGGACATTCACCCTGAACAAAGGACAGTGGTGTGTATATCCCTCTATATCTATATTCCTATCAAAAAAATATTTGGTCTTGATTTAGATCTATTTTTATATTATTGTATTGTATTTACATCCAAAATTGTATTTGCAGTTGTATTTATGCTCTTGTTTTTATTTATTTATATGTATTATTGGTTTGTATATGGGAAAAAGGAAGTATGTACTATATGGATTAGATGAACCCACCCTGCAAGAGGGTGATTGGCAGTGTTGCATGTGGGACGAGTTCTAGCACCACTGCCACACCCCAGAGGGAGGAGCTCCACAGACCTCATGGATGATCTTTGGGCCTTTGCACTGGTATTTAAACCTGCGAGTGGATCATGGCACAGTGGCTCTGAGGAAGAGGCTTATGCCTCGAAACGCGTCAGCCGTCATCCTAATGAGACTATGGACGTCTGTATGGACTACTTCTGATACTCAAGTGCATGAGTTTGATGTGATTGATTTTCACCTACGTTTGTGAGTAGCCATTTTTATGTTTCAACTAATAAAGCCTGTATTAAGGATAATGCGCTAGGTCGGTGCGCCCTTTTTCTTGTGCTTCTGTTTAGAGTAGAGAAAACGATCCTGTCTGCTCTCCTCTCAGGCAGGAAGTCGAGTCAGGGCAAGATGACCCTCACTTGACTCTATGACCATGGAGGACCGGAGCGACGTCATATGTCACTTCCTAGCAACCGATTTAAAGTCTATGAGAACAGTAGTATAATCTTTTTAATTAGGGCATTGTTCTCTGAGCTTTGCTAAAGTGAGATTCACGCTAGTAGTAGTGGCGGGAGTGCATGCACAAGTTTGATCAGAGTGGCGTTCACGGTTCTATGCGCTGGTTTTATGGTGTAGTGTTAGGTGTGGATTCCGCTACACGTGGGTTTCATATTACCTGCAGTGTGCAGATTTCCATGCACCAACGGTGGGAAGCCGTGCACGCTGTTCTGCTCTTTCACGATCATATACTCCCCTTTCTATTGTAAATTTGAATGCATACAGGTGCTTCATTGGCTGATTCTATGTGAGTAACTTATGTTATGTGACTGTACATTTGGAACTGATTGGTTCATGTTGTATAGCCATCACTTCCTGCTGTTATCCCTGTGTTGTCCCAGAAATAAAAGTAACTCAATGCTTTAGGCAAGACATTCTGTCAAGCATCCAATGTGATAACAGCCTGTGTGTCTGTATTACTGGGGACTACTAAGCGCGCTCCATTACCTTATACAAAAGAGCCGAGAACTGTGTTTTTTAGCAAAATGGGGCTATTTGTGCTTGGCGTATATTAATATCCAAAAGTGCACTTTTTAGGGCAACAGAGTTATTTGTGCATCAGTTGTACATTAAGATCCAATACAGAGGGCAGAACCAGGCAGGATCAACCAAGTTTTTTATGATACAAGGGACCAAATTACACATCACAAGCAATGTGCTGTTATTCATAATTTAAAGGATTAAAGGACATTTTTTTTTTTTTAGGGTAACAAACATTTTAATAGTTTCACCAATAGAATCAAGGTAGGGAAATCTGTTGGGTATTTATTTTCTCTTCAGAAAAAATCCAGCTTTACTTTATAGAAAACTTCTTCTTTGAAACATTATTTTCTATTTTAAAGCAATTTATACAGTATCTACCAACTACTGAACATAAGAAAAAATAGCCAAAATGTTTATAATTAATTATCCAACTGAAAGTGCCTGATTAGATAGTGATGGCAGGAGTACGTCTATGATTGACATGATCCCTTTATTATACTTTCTAAATCTCTGTCAGTCAGGGACAAATGGTATGTTTACCTAATGTAAATTACATGCCTCAGAGTCAATGCACTTTTCATCACTTCTTTGTACTCTTTACATTAATAAAAGCACTGCTGCAAATGATCCTAAATGTGGCATAGAAAAGATGAGAGAAGCCCCTTTGAGTCAATAATGTATGTGGATGTCTGATAGTTTGCTCTAACCCTTCACACAAGCATGTATTTTACTTCCGACATGGTAAAAAAAAAAAAAAAAAATACTCTTGTCCAATCAAACATTATTTCAAGCCTGAAATTTCTGATAAATGATTTTTCTTTCTCTCTCATCTTTCTTGAAGCATGTCTCTGAAGTCATCACATCTACTAGTCTTCTTTGAATTATTCATGACCGAACTACTCCACAGCTTGCTCACATGTGGGACTTCTTGGCATGCTTCCCCATTAACATCCACGGACATGCACAAAATCTAGGCAAAATCACGAACATTTGTACGTTAAATCCATAAGCAAATCCCAGGTTCTGCATTAATCATCAGTGCACACATCTCCAGTTGTCTTACTAAATTACTTACTCGACAATGAGATTTCCTTTTTTCTTCATGCAGCCTCTTTTTTTTTTCCTCTGTTTTCCAAAAATAATAATTCTGATAATGTGTTTTTACCCTAGTTTTATAAGGCATTTATTTATTTTCTCTGTCCTTTTTATAAAATCCCACATCTTAGTAATGTTTTTGTTTTTAACCTTATAATAATTTATGGTAGACAAAATTCCTTAAAAATAATAATGCTGTCTATCCACTTTTTGGGGGGGTTGCTTATGCCTTTGTTTTTAGCTGAAACGTGCAGTCACAAGGGGGTGTTACTAAAAACGTACAGAACTTTCACTTTGCAAAGGGAATATAAACTTACTTTACTGAATACAGTGAAACTGTTCTCACAGAAATCATTCAATTTTGTTTGCATTACCATGCACTAGATTGAGTTTTCAAAGTACCACAATTTCTAAAGCTAAATAAACATTTACTTTGCAAAGTGAGCATCCTCTACTCCTTTAATAAATCATAATTTCAGTCAGTTACAGTACTATCAGTGTAGTTTCTGGCCATGTAATCAATGTGACATCCAGAGTGGTTTAATTGAAAAGATCACACATTATATACCTTCAATTCTAACTGCACTAGAAGTGCAGTTACTCAAATTTCGAACCTCCTCCCCTGCCTCCAGACCCATCCAGACTCCAGACCCAGACCCACTCATAGTTATATAGTTACATAGCTTGTGAGGTTGAAAAAAGACATCAGTTCATCCAGTTCAACCTATGATGTGTGTGTGTGTTTGCTGTTAACCGTACATTGTATACCACTTTATGTTGTGTTCTTTAAGGTGCCCATCAGTTTTTTTTAAACTATTGATGCCCCTGCTGATACCACTGCTTATGGAAGAGAATTCCACATCCTTACTGCTCTGACAGTAAAGAACCCCTTACGTATTTTAAGGTTAAACCGTTTTTCCTCTAGTTTTAGTGAGTGGCCACGTGTCTTATTGTATTCCCTTTCTCTGAAAAGTTTGCTCCTTATGCTAGGGTCAATTCACCAGTACTGTATTTGTACATTGATATCATATCCCCTCTCAAGCGTCTCTTCTCCAGAGAGAATACGTTCAATGCTTGTAGTCTTTCCTCATAGCTCAGATCCTCCATTCCCCTAACTATTTTTGTTGGCCTTTTCTGGACTCTCTCCAGGTCCAGCACATCCTTTCTGAGGACCGGTGCCCAGAACTGGACGAATAACTCTAGATGTGGCCGGACCAGAGTCTTGTAGAGTGGAAGAATAATCTCTTTATTTCTTGAGTTAATTCCCCTTTTTTATACATGCCAGTATTTTGTTGGCTTTGCTTGCAGCGGCTTGGCATTGCAAGCCACTGCCAAGCCTGTTGTCCACTAGTACCCCCAGGTCCTTTTCCATCTTAGATTCACCCAGAGGTTCCCCCCCCCCCTAGTGAGTAGCTTACTTTTGTGTTTCTGACGCCCAAGTGCATTACTTTACATTTTTCAACATTAAACCTCATCTGCCATGTAGTTGCCACCCCATTATTTAGTTCAGGTCCGCTTGTAAGGTTTCCACATTCTGCATAGAAGATATTAGCATGCTTAGTTTAGTATCATTCCGCAAATACTGAGATTGTGCTGGATATCCCCTCCTCTAGATCATTTATGAATAAATTAAACAGGATTGGCCCCAGGACAGAACCTTGGGGGGACCCCACTTTCCACACCTGCCCAATCCGAGTACTCCCCATTAATCACCACCCTCTGGACTCTCCCCTGGAGCCAGTTTTCTATCCAGGTACTCACCCTATGGTCCATACCTACCTTCCTTAGTTTGTACAGTAAGCGTTTGTGGGGAACGGTGTCAAAGGCCTTTGCAAAGTCCAGATACACCACATACACAGGCTTTCCTTTATCTAGATGGCAACTCACCTCATTGTAGAAGGTTAATAGATTGGTCTGGCAAGAACGATTTTTCATGAATCCAAGCTGATTACTACTAATAATACCGTTTTCATTACTAAAGTCTTGTATATAGTCCCTTAACATTCAGACCCATCGCCCAGTCTTATACTCACCTGTTCTGTGTAGCCTCCTTTGGTGTTGCAAAGAATATTCTAACAAACTGCTGACAAACACTAAAGAGGTCATAAAGCCAAAATATCACATAATTGGGGACAGGTAAGTATAAGACTTTGTTAGGGACATACTTTATATTTTTGTTAGTTTTTTTATAGATTATTTTTTGGCCCTAATATGTTGTTAGGGAAAAAAAAAAAACATTTTAAAATGTTATCAGCAAAGAAACACAGTCTGTCCTATTAATATATGTGTATATATATATATATATATATATATATATATATATATATATATATATATATATATATATATATACTGTATTTATATATATATAAATCAGTTAGACAGCAAAATATAAATTGGCAAAAAAAAGAAGAATTGTTAAACAAACTTTTGCACTTACTGAAACCTGAAAATTGATCTAACCATGATAGGTGGTAAACATTACGTTACTTTTGAATATTAAATGGTTAAACTGTATATTTATGAACACATCTATAGAGCAGCTGTCAAGTTGTATGTTAAAGGCTGATACTCTTGCTGATACATTTATTTGACTGGTGCATTAGGTCCTTCTGAACATCTAATTAATGAAAGGAAGGCGACAGAGAGGTTTGTCACTGTCCGCTATGTGTTCTGTTACCAGTGACAATGTCAGCACTGTCTGTCAAGCTGGCTTGTGCTTGTAGATAAAATAAAGCCACTTTTTTATGTATTGAAAATGTGATGGAAGGCAAGCCTTTAATATACTGTTAGAATGACATGTCCCTCACCTCTTGTAATTACCACAAGTGTAAACGCAGAGAAGCAACTTTGCATTTGCCAGTACTCTAGACATGAACGATAAAGGTAAAAATCGTTTTCTCTTCCCTTTTTTTTTGCATTAAAAATTAAATGTGATTTTAAAGTAAAAAAACAGTTCTGTGGTAGTGGGAGTCCTTTAGTCATGGCCCTATTCATTTTTATGATGGGTAATTACTGTCAGTTTTTCACTAAAAGCCTCTCTTTTGAACCATATCTAAAAGAAGTAATAATTCTATCCTCCGTGTTGGTCGTCTATGTATTTTTTTTTCTTTTGATCAAAGCTCAGTTATCACTATTAGGAATTCACAGTTGTGATTACCAGCAAATGTCTAGCATGCACTGTAATAGAATTTTGAAGGTCAAACTGCTGCAGATGCTCCAGAATGAAGTTTTAATGTGAAGAAATGAGGAAAATTATAGGACAAGTCGAGGAAACAAGCCTATGACAACTGAATTGATGCATAATGGGTTTCATGGTGAGAAATGGTAAGATTAACTCCTCCATTAACAACTAAAAAAGACAACTCTCATACAAATGCAGCAGGAGAAAGCAAGCATAAGTTTTAAGAGCTCTCTAAATGGGGCTGTACCACCATGAATTATTTAATTATCCTATGTTTCCTTCATATATCACCATCCCCTGAACTGTTATGCTGCATTGTGGACCACGGATGAATCGATTGTCACTTGTTCAATACAAATCCAACCTAATAAATGCATACAACTACTGTCTTGATCCTCATTAAATTAAACAGTTTATCAGTGACTTAAAATGTAGTAGAAAGCATTTTTCAGCCACACTTCTCAGTGGTAAACTTTTAATTGCAAATGTGGTTTGAATTTTAGAGAGTTTAGTGAAATGAAATCTGTTACAAAGTATACTGTTCAAAGTAATAAGACCACAGAGGAGCTGCTTGAAACCACAGTGAAGCCACTCCTGTATTTCATAAAAGTCTGGTTTTTGGGCACCTGATAGGGCAAGAGGTTTTAGAATTAAGCCTTTAGTAAAAGTGTATCTATGGTACTTGTAAAAAGGAAGGCTTTTTGTAGTTTACAGTGGTGTGAACAGTTGTCCCATTCTGAGTACTGTGAAAAATAGCTGTATTGGCTTTATACAGAGGGTGATAGGCAGGGTATATACTACCACAGTACAGTAAAATGTGAAGTAATAAGGTGTAATAAGTAAAATCATGTCTTAGAATCTACCCCATAGGACCCCACTCCCATATATTTTTAGGCTTAGCCAGAGGCCGCATTCTGCACCTAGCCTACTCATGACTCTGGGAGGGAACTCCTGCTGCCATGGAGTCCACCAGGAAGGAAAAATTACAGTAAATACTTAAAAATAAATTTTCGGTTTTCCTGACAGACTTCCATGGCAACTAACTAGCCAATAATACAAGGGTGGGATGTCCAAAAGCAGGGTATCAATCATAGCCAACAGAAACCTTATGGATAGAATTACCAGCATAAGGAAGTTCCACCCTGGTGCCCTTTCTCAGGGAGCCCACAAAGCCTACACACTTCTGGATAAGTGCGTGGTGTCTGCTTCCATAGGCACCAAGCCATAAACTTTATAAAGCTAATAGCTAGCTGAAATGACCAATCAAGTGAAAATTCTGGATGACATCTCTGTCCCACTGGTTCTGCTAGAGAGAGTGACAAAAATGTGCTAAAACTCTGAGCAAAGCTGTAGATTAAGAACATGCTCAAAGTATCCCAATTTCCATGGCATGGAACCAGTTATTCTTGGTGGTCCTGCATATTAGAGGAACAAATCTTTTGTTCTCATAGAATGCCGAAGCCACCTCAGATTGCCACCCAGTATGATTACAAACACTACCCAAACTGAGCAGAAAGCCAGAAGGATCCCTCTCGGCACAAGGCCCAGATCCCTGCAAAACTCCTGACTGAGGAAAAAGAACCAATAGAAAGACTTCCTTCATGACTGAGATTTTACTCAAAACTTGACTGAAAGATTTCATCTGGAGCAGCAAGCTGTCAAGAGCCTTAAGACCCTGACTCTGGCCAAGCTTCCTGCTAAGAATTTAGCCCTAGAGAGGTGGACATCATGGCTCAATTCTTATACCAACTGGACTGGAAGGGTTCCTACTTGGAGCTGTAAGTCACAAAAGGATCCTTCCTAGCCTAAAGCTTTGATCTTGGAAAACTTCCTGGTGGAAGAGAGAGCCCTTAGAGTGCATGTCTTCATAGTTCAGTCTTTACCCAAGCTGGACTGCAAAGAGATCTCATCTGGAGCCGACAAGGAAGCCCAGAACAAGCAGTAAACCCCTCCTAGAGAGTCTTGGCTCTCCTTTGAGTCTCAGAAGCAACCCTCCATCAAAGTATTGGATGAGTAAGGGATAGTCTACCCATGAGACATTGGATATGACAGGTAGTGATGTCGCGAACCTAAAATTCGCCGTTCGCGAACGGCGAACGCGAACATCGGCAAATGTTCGCGAACCGGCGAACCGGCGAACCGGGCGAACCGCCATAGACTTTGATAGGCAGGCGAATTTTAAAACCCACAGGGACTCTTTCTGGCCACAATAGTAATGGAAAAGTTGTTTCAAGGGGACAAACACCTGGACTGTGGCATGCCGGAGAGGGATCACACAAAAAAAAGTTCTTAAAAATTGTAATTTTTTGATAGAGAGCCAATTATTGAAAAAATTAAAAAAAAAATAAAAATAAAAAATGTCTTTGGATTTAGCATCTGGGGGGTCTAAAAAGTGTACCTGTGACGTTTCAGCTCTGTAGCATGTCCGGAACCAGAAAAAAATACGAATTAGGGTTAGGGCTAGGGTTAGGCTTAGGGTTAGGGTTAGGGCTAGGGTTAGGTTTAGGGTTAGGGTTATTTTTATGGCTAGGCTTAGAGGGTTAGGGTTAAGGTTAGAGGGTTACAGTTATGGTTAGAGGGTTAGGGTTAGGTTTAGTGTTAGGGGCTAGGGTTAGGGTTACGGTGAGATACTTAGGGTTAGAGTTAGTAGCCCTACCCCTACCCCTCTAACTCTAACCCTCTAACCCTAAGCACTAAAAATAACCCTAACCTTAGCCCTGACCCTAACCCTAGCCCTAACCCTAACCCTAGCCCTAACCCTAATTCTATTTTTTTCTGGTTCTGGACATGCTACAGAGCTGAAACTTCACAGGTACACTTTTTAGACCCCCCAGACAATAAATCCAAAGATTTTTTTTTTTTAAGTTTTTTTTTTTTTTTTTTAAGTTTTCCAATAATTGGCTCTCTATCAAAAATGACAATTTTTAAGAACTTTTTTTTGTGTGATTTAGTGTATAGGGGGTCTAAAAAGTGTACCTGTGAAGTTTCAGCTCTGTAGCATGTCCAGAACCAGAAAAAAAAGATAATTTTTCAGTAGAGCAGGGATGGTGGGAACCCCTTTTACACCTATATGATCTTTTTTTCCTGGTTCTGGACATGCTGCAGAGCTGAAAGTTCACAGGTACACTTTTTAGACCCCCCAAACAATAAATCCAAAGAAATGTTTTTTTTGTTAAGTTTTTTTTATTTTTTTATTTTTCCAATAATTGGCTCTCTATCAAAAATGACAATTTTTAAGAACTTTTTTTGTGTGATTTAGTGTATAGGGGGTCTAAAAAGTGTACCTGTGAAGTTTCAGCTCTGTAGCATGTCCAGAACGAGAAAAAAAAGATAATTTTTCAGTAGAGCAGGGATGGTGGGAACCCCTTTTACACCTATATGAATTTTTTTTTCTGGTTCTGGACATGCTACATATATATATATATATATATATATATATATATATATATATATATATATATATATATATATAAAAAATACTCAAATACCAGCCCTCAAATGGGCTTTTGGGGACAATAGAGATATATATATATATATATATACATATATATATATATATATATATATATATATATCTATCACAGAACAAAAAAAATTACACAAATACCAGCCCTCAAAAGGGCTTTTGGGGACAATAGATATATATATATATATATCCAAAAAAAACCTCAAATACCAGCCCTAGGAAGGGCTTTTTGGGGTGCTGTCCTTACAGCAGGAGTGTACCAAGAACACTGGCTAACAAGACCGGGAACTGTCCCTAGCTATAACAACAGCAGCAGCACCAGCACTTTCCCTGCTCTCAGTAACACAGAAATGATCTAAAATGGATGCTGCCCTTGCTTATTTATAGGAGGTGGGAGGGTGTGGGAGGGAGGGTATGCTGATTGGCCTGGAATGTGTCTGCTGACTGTGATGTTCAGGGTCAAAGTTTGCCTCAATGATGATGTATAGGAGGCGGACCGAACATCGCATATGTTCGCCCGCAGCGGCGAACGCGAACATGCGAAGTTCGCCGGGAACTGTTCGCCGGCGAACAGTTCTATGCATCTCTAATGACAGGGACTGCAGAGATCTGCCCTCTAAGAGAGATTTAGAATTCATTGAAATCCAGAATGCACCTGACCTGAGGACTGAAGCAAAGAAAACTAACCAGTCCAAACTGAACAAGCTCTATTCAAATCATTTTGAAGGATTTATAGGTATTAGCTTATAGAAACCACAGCCAAGCCTAATCAGTCTCTTCCTGCCAGGATGAGAAACTGGAAGAGAAGAACAAGGGTGGCATATTGCTTTCTACGATAGAAGATCTCATCCAAGAGAAAGGACTTCAATCCAGTACCCCGGTAATAAAGACAGGAACCAAAGCCTGTTTAGCCAATAAGGAATTACTGCAAAATTCACCACGGTCTTTAGCAACAGACCCCCCCCCCAAAAAAAAAAACTATATATGGATCGACCTTGAAAGCATATGGCTTGTGAAATCTTTCCTGACACAGCATCTGGACCCAGGGCTTGGCCCAGGCCCCTAGGGAAAAGCTTTCCAGCTTGTAACAATAAGGGGATGCTACCAGATCTAATTTTGAAATCTTGTCCAGAGATAAAATCCACTTGGAGGAACCTGGATGTAGGAACCACTTATTACCCAACTGGGCCACAGAATATGGATTCTTACCAGAAATTCTATATAGACTCAAAAGAGATGATAAAAAAGGTTTTACTCCACCCAGATCACAGTCATCTCTGTCTCTTCTCAGTGCACTAACCCTTCAGATTCTGACCTGCCTCTTGATGTAGGACACCACTGTGATGTTGTTCAGCCTCACTGGAGACTAGAAAGTCTGCTGTCAGGTGACGAATGGAAAGGGGACATGAAAGAGCTGGCCAGAAAGCTAGAATCTTAAAAATAACTTGCCAACTGAGTAGTTCTACTGGCAAAATAACTTCCCAACAGGGGAGTTTAACTTGCAATAACTTAGTAGCACAGAAGATTTATTACTGTGCCAGCACCCAAAGCTTTACCTGCCTGTTTGTGAAACATGAATCGCTGGTTTTATTATCAACATTGGAGAAAAAAAACCCTTTCAGGACAGGAGGCCATTTCCCTTGAGTACACCTCAATACAGGGATGGGAGAGACCATGGTCCTGATCATCAGGTATTGAGATGCTGACAAGTGAAGAGAGGAAAGCCAGGATTACCCAGCGTCCTACCACCAGTATGCTCTAGTGGCAAAAACTATGTAACCTGAACAGTGATAGATTAGGCTCTCAAGGATTTGCATCGGAGTCACATGACCCTTTTGAAAGACTAAAAAAAAGGGAGTAAAATATTTTGCACTTAAGAACACAATAGGTATACAAAAAATATAAATTCATGAACTTCTGAGGCAGCCAACCATAAAGTTAAAATTACACACCCAAGTATAAATATAAAAGCAAGGTAGCACTAATTTGATACAAATAGTGACAATATAAGGGCTCTTTCACACGGTCCGCCTCCGTAGGCGGATCTATGCTGCTCAGCAGGGGATCATAAACACAGATCCCCGCTGAGCAGGCAGGTGATATCTCCCACTCCGCTCTGTGTGCGGAGAGGGAGATGTCAGAGCCCCATGCATCTCTATGGGGGAATCAGATGAGAGCAGACCGCCTGTCCGCTCTCATCCGATCCCATCCGATCCGATCACCTGGACTGATGGAAAAAAGGGTTTCCATCCCTCCGGATTCCATAGACAGGATCGGATGTGGATGGTAGCGGGTGTCAGCGGACATACATGTGGGATCCGATCAGATCCGCCTAATTTACTGACAGGCGGATCTGATCTGATCATTCATGTGAAAGGGGCCTAAGTTCATAGTCTGTTAAAAAGAAAAATACATCCAACACTGAAATAATTGGAGTAATAAACATTAATATTTAGAGTCCATAATAGAATAATGGAAGGACGTCCAACACCAGTGAGTAGAGATATAAACAAGCAGCAATCACCTTGTGGATATGCAATCTGTTTACCAGACAGACATGACTCTTGATCAGAGTGGTCATGTAAGGCAGTAATGACAGGTAATCGGAACTGGTAGTACCAGGCTGAAGGTAAGCAAGCGACTCTCCACTTGTGATGGAGATTAAATACCTGTATATGTGCTGTCTTCAGCTTTCTAGACTGTTTAGAAAGTGCAAGTCCTGTTAGAATTTTCTCTTCGTGATTCACCTTTCCAGCATGGCTCCCCTCAGGTGTGGAGTCCGGGGGCTCAGGAGACACAAGCTCTGCTAGTCTTTTGAAAGATTAGCCATCCAATCTCTTGTAGGGTTCTGAGAACTCCCTCTGTATACTTGACAGGAATCTCTGTCTAGAGGAGGAGTGGATTGAGAACCCAACCTGCAGACATACGTATACGCTGCATGACATCTTGTCCCTGTAGAAACAGAGGTATGTCAGAAGACTGCTCTGGGAGTTGGAAATGGGCATCCCTCTGAGCAACAATGGTACTCCTCTTAAAATCACATCTGCTGGATATGGAATTGCTGCCCCTAGAGACAGTAAGAAGAACCACTTCGCTAGCAAAACTTGTCGATTGTTGTTGGAGCAAAGGATTCCTCCTGACACAGTCAGAGGCTTGAAGGTGGCTGATTGATCAACATGACCTGAATTGCTTAAACTGAGGGTCCAACCATTCGAGACCAAAGCTTTATCTTTCTATCAGAAGAGGAGCAACCAGGTACCCATAAGATATGTATCGATAGCACAAATATGAAAAAGACCAGTAAGCAACCTCTCCCCCAGAAGTGGACCTCTTTGCTGAACCCTTTGTTTGAGGACTCTGTCTCTCTTTAATTCTTTTTGGACTCCAGGCTGGAACTGTAGGAGAAAACCTTTTTGAAGTTAGACACTGACTCTTGACCTGCAGTCCTCTTTCAATCAGCAGATATGTACTCTGAGGCAGGAGGCCAGACTAAATTCTACTGTCGAATGAAGCTAGCTCTTGAAGGGTACTGCTAGACTCTCACAATGTAGACAAGATTGTTCAACTTTTAGAATTATTCCCAGCTATTTGCTGTCAATTGAAGCTAGCCGTTTAAGGGGACTGTTTAGACTCTCGCAATGTAGACAAGATTTTTTCTACTTGTAGAGTGATCTGCAGGTATTTGCTATCAAGATAAAGCTAGCCCCTGAAGAGGGCAGCTTAAACTCTTGCAATGCAGATCAGATTGTCCCACTTGCCAGAGTTATTCCTTAGGATATAATTAATATTCTTCATCCTACCTTCCATTGCATTGGAAGAGAGGCAAGGCTTAAGGAAGGCTCCCATGCTGCAACTGCAGACATACAGTATATACCCCTTAGGGACAAGTCCAACACAAATCGACCACCATAAGATGTTACACCCCTCAAGGACACACCCAATCATCATGATTGAGTATACCCCCTGAAGGACACAGTATCCTCCAACGTATATGGCTAAGCTCATGAAGGCCACGTCAACCAAATAGGTGACTTACAGTATTATGCTAGAAAACCTCTTCCCCATAAATGTTTTAATCTGACATCCTGCATTGCAGGTAGAAGTGTCCTGGTTGGGGTTTGAATTGGGCAAACCCAGTTCTGCATAGTGCTGACCTGTAAGGCATTCTGCTACTCTGTCCTTCTGTTCAATTTGCACCCCTTCTTCAAGAATGAACCTCTAGCTTAAACATCATAGGTAAAAAGGAAATGCACTCCTTTGGAAGTGCTAAAATACTTGCATTGCAGGTACCTCTGCCATTTTAGGCATCCTAACAGCCTTTCAAAAAGGAGGTACAAAAACCTGCTCAAAGATCTTCTTCCTCCACATCTTTATTTTAGGAATTATTTAAAGAGGGTTAAATTTGGCCAGTAAAAAGCTTGACATTGTCAGAGTAGAGAATCCTTGCACTGGAACAGTTTTAACAGACTCCTTTAGAGTGTCTTGACTATCCATGGCAACCTGTTCATTGCTGTCATCTTGCCCCCTGGAGGTCTGAATAAGGTAGGCAATTCATACAGGATTTTACCAGCCAAGACATGAGCAGCAAAGGCCTGCAGAAGGGCTGACAATCCAGAAACAGTATCAGTAAGGAAGACACTGCCTGCCTGCAGCTTTAACCTGCATACAGCAGATAAGGCACAGAGGTATTAGGCTGCAGCAGCACAAGGACTTGTTGCAGAAATAAACAAATCCTTGCAACCTAAGGGAGAACTCCACATTGTTTAGAAAATAAATATTATAACATGTACAATTGCTACATGCAGTAATTTATTATATAACCTTCCCAATTCAGACTGCAGCTGCTGAAGTTTCTTAAGCTACCCAAAGAGACAAAGCAACAGTTGTTTGAAAAAAAAAAAACCCTAAGGGGTTAACCACTGCTAAAAGAATACTACCACTGCAGACTTCTCACATCAGAGCATCACTACACAGATGATTTCATTAACCACTTTACCACTAGAGGATTTTGCTGTCTTACGTCTGGGCCACTTTTTGCGATTCGGCACTGTGCGACTTTAACTGACAATTGCGCGGTCGTGCGATGCCATACCCAAACGAAATTTACATCCTTTTTTTCCCACAAAGAGAGCTTTCTTTTGGTGGTATTTGATCACCTGTGCGATTTTTACTTTTTGCGCTATAAACAAAAAAATTGCGTAAATTTTTGAAAAATAACAATATTTTTCACATTTTTTATATGAAATTCCCCCCCCCCCCCCCAAAAAATGTAAAAATCAAAATTTTTTTAAATTTTTGGCCAATTTGTTTTCTGCTACCTATGTTTGGTAAAAAAAAAATCACAATAAGCGTATTTTTATTGGTTTGCGCAAAAGTTATTGCGTTTACTAACTAAGGGAAAGATTTCTGTCATTTTTGGTGTATTTTTTTAACGAGTAATGGCGGCGATCTGCGATTTTTTTTGCGGGACTGCGACATTACACAAGCAGGCGGATCTCCACACTCGATTCCCCGATGATCGCCGCTGCTCCTCCCCTGGCCCGACTCCCGCTGTGACTGAATACAGCGGGAGCGAGCCTCCGGCGGCGCGCGCGCGCCGCCGAGAAAGGGGAGTGTCTGGCGACGTAGGTCTATGTCGCCAGATGATAACGAACCACTTTGTCGCAGTAGTGCTTGAGTGAGCAGACGGCAAGTGGTTAAACAGAGCCTCCAACACAGAAAGAAAAACCTTGCTAAAACAAACCAATATCTGTTCAGGACAGAAGATAACTGCATCAAACTTTAATAAAAATGCTACAATGCACATCAGATATCTTTCATTTTGGTTAATAATAAATTTTCTTTCTATTGTAACATAAGTGAAGTTACTCCCTAGCAGCCCGCATGGCATCTGGTCCCTTCTACTGACCTCAAGCCAAACATACTCATCTATCCTAGACCTCTTCCACAGAGCAACTGGTGCATTTACAGGGTGATCCTGATCCCAGAGCAGAGCACACCATCATGCTGGGCAGACTTTAGAGGTCACCCGCTGTTATCAGGGCATCAGACCTGGCACAACTGCTTGCCATTGACAGAGCTTCCATTATTACAGGTATCAATCTTCTGTGCATGTGTGCCATTCACCATCGCACTGTTAGCTGCGGACTTGTTCACTGCTGGAGCCATCCTGTTAACTTCTGGACACCACAGGATGCTTCCAATATCCGCACGTCTGTTAGCGTGATACCCTGGACCATAC